>NW_027412725.1:0-28773 GCF_025532065.1 Leptinotarsa decemlineata | reverse complement strand
CAGCGGTAAACGTTGCCCCAGCCATTCGCAACGTTCTGTGTATACCCAACCAAATTATTTGTATACTCTATTCCCGCTTATATTTTTCAACTCACGATATTGAAAACACATTATCATTCCCATAACTAATCGCCGTCACTTTGAAATGCACTCTCAACTCTTTTCGCCTATTATCTCGCATGATAATGCCGTTCATAAAGTTGAGTCGACTCTCAGCTCAGCCTGGCTTGCATTCTCAAATTTGATTGAATTGATCATATTTAACAATTTTTGAACGGAGTTCTCAGCATCCGTACACATTTTAGTCCTATCGAACCTTCGCTGTAGAGGTTATCATAGCATCTAATGCTTCAAGAGTTTCCTCATTAGCATTTATAGCCCGCTCACTCTTTTCAAGTTCAGCAATAGCCATCTGCGCCAAACCGATGTAGAGGACTGAAAGAAGATAGCGATTCAGCTTTCAAATCACCATTCATTTCTTTAGGTGAACCTTTTGGCTTGCTCTTCGATCTGTCACTTTTCGTTGTGGGTTTTGTCTCTCGCACAACACTTTTCGATTGTTTTTTTTTTCTCTGAACTCAGTGACAATCGATGAAGATGCATTGATTGTTCTAGATTTCTTATCAACACCAAGAGGAAGGGTAGATGAAGGGTATTTGAGTGGTGATGATTGCGAAACGATTGGATTTTCAACAACAATTTGCTCATTTGGTTCCGGCACATTTGCAAAGTTAACAAAGTCGTTAATATCAAAATCATTTATCGAATCTTGACTCGATAAATGTAATACTGGAATATTTTCAAAATCAGTGTGATCGATGTCAACAAGTGGTGAACCATCTTCAGCAATCAACAACGGCATAGAGCTCATGGTAATGATTATTTAGGTCTGAGGAATGATATGTGATAGCAATAGAATGTGAATAGGAAAGGTGATGATGTTACTGATACTTCACCTTTTATAGAAGAAAATAAACTAACGCATGCGCTCTTCTATCAACTAGTCCACTCTTTCATTGACTAGCACATGCGCTTTTGCATGCACTCTTCCATCAACTAGCCCACTCTTTCATTGACTAGCACATGCGCTCTTTCACTAAACTGTTCACGCATGTGACGATCTTTGTCATTCAATAGGAACACTTTGTTGCATGCATTTCAAAATGTGAGAAAATAACACAAATAGATTCAAAATAAATAATATATTTATTGATAACAGAAGACAATGACATTAATAAAACAAAAAAAAATTAAAAGTGTTGATGTGTCTCTGTCGTTGCAGAATGTTCTTTGGTTCTTCTCCTCAATATTTGTTGATCATGTGTCAGACAGCAGCATTGAAGGAAATGAATTCTCCTATTGGGGTAGAGTTGACCAACCTTCTCACACAGATCCCAAGTACTTCTACATGAAGTGCATACATGATTCCAACAATTCGTTGTGTATGTGTCACAACGCAAACAACGTAGCAGCGGAGCTGGAATAGCAGCACAAGTAGCACAAATATTTCCACAAATACCCATATTATTGGATATTATAGGTTCGGAACACTTCAGGCACTGTAACTGTTGCTAATGATATTCTATTTTTGGCCGCTTCGGTGGATGAGATGGAGGCGACAGCTGAATCCGCGACAGACAATCATTGCACATACCAGTGCAAGGATTAATTGTTTCCTTAGGTCTACTTATTTGGCAAAAGTAGCACAAATAGCCCCCACTATCATCATTGGGTAGACACACACTTTTGGTTTTTCATCCCACTCTTTTGGAAACGGCATTTTTACTAATTCGTTTAGAAATAATAAGAGATTACTTATAGAAACTCTGACTGCTCTCTCTTACAACGACATTCTCTATTTATACAAATTAACATCATGTGAAAGTATAGTGGGGAAACTTATCCTTCTCTCCTACTCAAAACGAGTCAAGTGGTAGGTGGGAGTCGTACCGATTCCACTTCCTATTCAATCATATAAGTCGACTTACCATCCTGAAGTTCATTTATTCACTCTACAACTGTGAGCAAACATGTGAGCAAACAACAAGATGAATTCTGGAAAAATAGCTGCTGCATTAAATAACATATCTGCTATTCATGAAAATAATTGGATAGACGAGTCAGATGATGAGGACAACATTCCACTAGAGGAAGTGATAGTTGAAGAAGAGGATATTGGAGTCGATGAAGATGTGATAGATGAAGTTGAAAATGAGGCCAATGAAGATGATGACGTGGTGGAGTTTGAGGGGGTTGTGGATGGAGACGAAGACGATGAAGGGATTGTAGCTGATTCTACTGAAGGTGATGGTGCTTTGAGGATCGGTATGCGAATGCTCAATGTCAGTGAGACATTAGAAGATCCATTGGACTTATATTGTGCAATGGATGCATACGTGTTGATCAGCACAATTGATGGTGGTAACAAGAAACTATGTTGGTGCTGCTCTCGTTTTTATTCACACAGAAATAACAATGGAGGGTGGTATCATCATGTCAACACCCACAACACCGTCTCTATTATGGAAATGGGGCAGAATTGGTGTGATGCTTGCGAGAGGCCCCTAACAAACTTCACCCGAGTGTCGACATGCATTATATGTAACAATGTCAAACCTGTGGCATAATAACCGTGGACCTACTGGTCAAAAAAAAAAAAACAACAGCCCTTTTCAGGGCTACATAATTCTCACAAACAGTAGTAGTAGAATTCACAGATTATGTGATAAATGAGTCGAAGTCGAAGTTAGGATTTTGTTAATCATTGAATATCTCTGCATATGATGAGTACTTCTTTGACTGAAAAGTCGAGTTGGGGGGAATTGGATAGTCATTGAATATCTATGAATATGATGAGTACTACTTCGAATGAAAGTTGAAGTTGGCATTTTGTCAATCATTGAATGCATATAATGATGAGTACTACAGAGTGGGATGATGGTACTTTTACATGCATTTTGTTTGTTTGAGACTATAATGTTTAACATAATGTTAACAATGGTATAAACCTGTTTCTATTTGAAAGTATAATGATAGCTCTGAAAAGAGCTGTTTTTTTTGTTTCAGTCTTCAATTGTAGCCCTGAAAACGGCTGGTTTTTTTTCATTAATCCATGCAATGATATGGACTAACGCTCCTCATCATCAGAAACAATAATGATGGTGTCGTCATCTGACTCATCTGAATCAGATGATATACTAATGATATAGTCCTCATAATCATCTGAATCAGATGATATACTCATGATGTTATCGTCATAATCATCTGAATCAGATGATATACTAATCACATCGTCCGCATACTCATCTAGATTGTTGTCGTCAACAGCCATCTCAAACTCTACATCTACTTCCTCTTGCATACCTTGTTCTACTCGTTCTGGGAAATCATCAGGAAGATCATAGATTCGCTGCAGAAATTGAGCGAAGGTTGTACTGAAATGATCGAACGTTGAATCTATTTCATGTACCTAGACGGGTCCTGTACTAGACATTGTGGAAGAATGATGTAGAACTGGGATGATATATGATACTATATTCATGTTGGAAAAAAAACGGGGGGGGTGAAGTGTAAATGTAGAACAATTCAGTGTTTGATATTCGGAAACATCAAGAATGACGATCTTCATGAAACTCTGAGCAAATTATTATGACAAATTCTGAGTGATTATTATGAAAAAAAAAGTAATAAGGGTGAGGGAGGAAGACACTGCCCCAGCCTCGCAGTGCCTCGTGTACACCAACCAAAAAGTTTGTACTCCGTGGAAGGAAAGGAAAGGAAAGGAAAGGATGGAAATGATAAGAAATCATCATCTGGATTGAGGACTTCATCATCAATCAGGATGGGGGATGGTGGAGGACTGTCTTCGATGAGGATTGGGGATGGTGGAGGACATCTATCCTCAGACTCATCGTCAGCGTCATCGCCAGCATCATCGTCGTCATCATCATTATCGCTGTCCTCAGGCACTATGTCATCCCAATCGGGATCCCGCCAATCGTTTGGGTCCGGATATTCATTGTCCGAAAGGTGTGCCTCATCACTGCCGGTAACAAATTGCACCAGAAGTCTATAATCGTATATCATATACAATGAGGTGCCGTCGTCGAGTGGACTAAGGGTTGATGAATCGGCATCCAAAATGGTGTCTGAGGCTCCTGAACGCTATATGGTTCACTAGTTGAGTCAGGTTCCATATTGGAGGTGAGTGATCAACTGAATATTCCAACAGATAATTCCTACTTTTATACTTTTGAAAGGGAGTGGGGGAGGAGTGGGGATTAAGTGGTAATGAATTGCAAAATGACATAGGCTATATTCAATGAAAGAGATAATTGAATGGATAAAATACAATATGAATTATATGAAATTATACTTGTTGATTTCATTATGGAACATATCTTTTTTTCATTTTCTTCTCAATAGATCATTTACAAGTAATTTGAGAACACAAAAATTGATGTGAGGTATCTGTCTAGAACAGCTTGGAATTGAAATAAAAAAGGAAATAATAATAAGACGAAGTGAAGAAAAATGCTCCAACCATCGCATTGTTCAATGTGTACCAAACCAAAACAATGTACACCCTTTATTTCACTTCTTTTTTTATTTTTCTAAAATTACAAATATAAACTCAAAACTACCATAATTAAATATTCCTAACTAACCTAAAACTAATCTTTCATTTACACTTAATCTACGGAAAAGTCTTGATAAATGCCACTAACTTTTTATACGTCTCTATCGAAGAGGTCTCTGCTCTACACCTTTCCTCCAGAGATGCATACTTCCGATCTAGTTCGGCCATTTTTTTCGCTAATTGTTTCCGTTGGTCAACAATTTCAGACTTTTCGCAGTTCATGTTAACCAACGCGACCTCACTTGATCGGGAAGCATGTTCTGCTTCCTTAGATCTCTGTAGGAAACCGCTCAACATCTCACTGACCTCTCCGATAGGTTGTCGCACTTGTGGCACCAACACTTGGGGAATCACCGGTGTTGCTGGCAGTGGTGATAGCGGCACCGCCAACGGGGTCAATACAACGCACTCCGGAGAAGGCGCCCTAGGTGTTTCCACTGCTGGTGCTGCTGCGGGCGGCGTGGAGTGCCTTAAACTCTTACGAGTGGTCGACCAACTACCTGCATAAGGATTAGTCTTATTGCAAGTAGCTCGGTACTTCTCAATAGAACCAAGCCTCGCTGCAGGTCGTTGACAAACCTTCTTCACAACCCTAACTTCCTCCTCCTCCTCGAATAAGTCAGGGCTGAGAGATCTCGAAGTGGTTGCCTTCTCCTGCTCTGTCACAGGCATGATGGATGCCACCGCATTATTCAACTCCTGGGTGTTGGATGCCATTCTGAAAATGTAAAATAATACAAAGTTAGTTGATATAAAAAAAAAGAAATGACATTGTCAACTAACTCAAAATTCTGCTTGTTGACTGGACTGGAGTGGAGTAGACTGGAGTGTTGACTCGATCACTTGAGCTGACGAACTGAATGTTGAAGAGTGCTCTCCTTGGGGTATAGGCATGTATGCGCTAGTGGTGGGAATGTGGCGGGGGCGCGCACGCGCAATGGGGGTGGGGGCGTGCATGCGCGACTATTGGGAGTTGAGGGTGGGGCGATGGGTGGGGGTGGGGGCGGGGCTCAGAAGGTGGGTTGGTTTCCCCTTGCCCCCCGGGTGGGTGGGTGGTGGGAGGGGAGCGCGCGCGCGAAGCGCGCGCCGTGTTCTGAAGTCCCTGCATACATACATTCACCATGTTCGTTCAATTAATACATCATCTGTTGGTTTTGGTTCTATTATTCCTAACCTAACCTAACCTAACGTTTCTCCAGGCCTAATCTAACCTACCCTAATATACCCTAACCTAACCTAACCTAATTCGCGCGGGGCATGCATTCACCATGCCCGTTCAATTAATACGTCATCTTTTGGTTTTTGGTTCTATTATTCTAACATTTGGATTAATGTCCAGTCCTGGATATCTCAGTCCATCTGATGGCCTGACTTTATGTTTTTCCTCCAAAACTTCAACTCTCTGTTCCAGTACATCATATTTTTTCATTGTAGTCGCTGTTATGTTAGACATAGCATCATATTTTTTCATTGTAGACGCTGTTATGTCAGATATTTTTATTTCTACATCACTTGTAAGTTTGTCAAATTTACGAGTGAAAGTTATCCGAGCCTCTGCAATTTTATCATCGAATGCTTGACGGGCATCGCGAGGAACATTGTCCTATTGTGGATTGTATTGCAGCTTGTAGGGCTAGAAGTATGACCTCTTTTGTTCTATTAATTTCCCCCTCAAGATATGATACAGTTACACAATCACTCTTGTCAATTGGTTCGCTTGTATTTTTCAATATTTTTGTTTGCATGTCATAATGACCATCTTTTTTTAATTTAAATCCATTCCCGGGAGGACCTCCAATGATATTATCACCCCATTTTCTTTTTCTACCAAACTTATCTATCGTTTTAGACATTGTGCACCCTACAATGATTCTTTTCAAACTGATATTTCTTTCATTTACATTATGCTATGTACTTTGCAGTAATTGGTTAGGAGAAATATAAGTGAAACAAATAACTTTTTTTTTTAATCATTTTTTATATTCATCAAAGTAACTTGACAAAAGTAATACTTCAATGTAAAAAAATCACAATGAAATAATCACAAATAATGAATGTTCCGGTTTGAAGGAAAAAGCAACAACACTTCGAATGATAATTCAGTTATTAATCTCAACAGTCAACAAATCAATTAGTTGGTCTAAGGCGCTCTCTTGAGAAAAAGAATGAACGATTTCAGACACCCAACGAATGTTGTCATTAGGATCATTTCGATAAAACTCTATATCGCTATGACCCCCATGGAAGAGTTCGAGTGGTATTCGGAATGATGAATCTTTTGTCGACATGATATGATAATGCGACTTTATTTTTCAATTCAGTGTAAATATCATGTAATACGCTTCTGAATGAGTTCATCTTCCTGAATATCATACCTCCTTCTTCGATGATTTTTTCATAGTCTTCACATGTCAATTCATTCTTTATAACAGATCATTTGACGCCTTTGGCCTTTTTCAGTTCACCATCAACATATTTCACATAATACGCTTTAGCACCTGTACCGTAAAAGCTGATTATTGGATCATTTGGGAATTCATCCTTGAAATTGCCCAGAACTGACTTTGTCACTGGGATATTGAATTGGTTTCCCATTTTATAATTAGATATATCGAACTTATTTATATTATTTTTGATAAATTCATAGAAATTGTCTGTATTCACTTTGAGAATAAGGGAGTCGGTATCAGTGTAGAGTAAGGACGCATCTTCTCCAAACTGTTGTTTGATACATATATAGAAAAAATCATACATAACTGTTTTGGATAATTCCAGAATGGAAAATCCCAAATACAATGGTTTATCATAAAGAACTTTTACTCTAGCCAATTGAATAGCAACAAAATTTTCAGTAAAAATGGAGCATTTTTTAAAATTTGGTCGCGATATGTGACAACTAGCACCTATAGTTTTTTTAATATTTTCCCAATGTGTAATGAGTCTAACATCAATTCTATTGTCTACGTTTTCCATTGTTTTCCCATAGACTGCATTATTCATTGGTTTGTAGAATTTTTTTTCAGATTTGTTATTAGACCGATTACGCATTTCAGTATTCAAATCTATATAGGGCTTCATCCAACATGATTGCTTGAACCTCAATACTCTGTGTGTGTTCATCACTATCAAGCCATGATAGACAGCTTGCTGTAATTTTCTATAGTAAACAATATATTTTCTTTTATCGTTTAAATTTGGAATTAATTTCGGAACTTTCGATTTTGCATATGGAGGTATCAAACGTTCAACTAAGAATGGAAAATCGGAATGTTTATCGTGAAGTTCTTGGAGATAATGTATATCCACTTCCAATACATATCCATAAGGACTATCACCATCCACATTCATTATATCAAGATTGAGAATTTCATGAGGTGTTAACCATGAAAATTTACCTGTTGGTAAAGATTGTGACATGCTGTGACCATATAGATTTGTTGCATCCAAATATGAAATGAATGAAGATGGTTCATTTGGATTATAATTCGGTAAAAATTTATTGTTTGCTTTATGTTTCCTTTCACTACATTGACTGATTCCACCACGAATACCTTTTTGAAAGAAGTGAACCATATCAATGTCAGTTAGTAATTCCAATTCAATATTAGTATATTTCAACATGGCATCCCATGATAATCCGGGTGCAGTGAAGTATTGTGCCGGATCCAATTTATATTTATCAACAGATATATTTCTAAAGTTTTCAAAAATGTCACATAATAGTAACACATCTGACTTTAAATATAAATCGGAGTATTCACCCAAATCCTGACATTCGAACAAATTCCAAACAAGTTGAGCTCTCCCATAATCATTATCTGATATATGTTCACAATTGAGTTTATCATAAAATTGATTTTTGGTTGGAAGTCTTGGATGATACAGTTTGTCAATGTCATCAACAAAACTATAGGGAAATACACCTTTCTTTCTCATCAAATTTAAATTTTCAATTTGTGGGAAATGTTTGCGCATCTCGATACACTGATCAGATGTTAAATTGGCTCCTAAATTCTCCAAAGAACTAGGCATGAATCTGAAACTATCAATGAATCTCATTTTCAAATAATTATTCTTCACCCTACCATCTTTATCCGTATAGGAGTGTGTAAAGAGATGTTTTGTGAAAGATATATATTTCTCATTAGTTTGTGGGATGACATCTACTTTATCGTTGTTTTTATACAATTCCTTTATGAATAAGAGACAATCATATCCACTCAGATTGTGAAAAATTATAGGAATGAAATTTGGTAATTTAAAATGCAAATTACATGATAAATGAGCAGCAGGGGACCTTTTTTTTCCTGTGAGATGACAATGATCTCTCACTTTAACTTCACCATCATTGAATTGTTTAGAACAAATGCCACAATTTGTGGCAGAAGCAAACTGTTCCTCTTCCTCAGGAGTTTGTGCATCCATAGGAATAAGAAACCTGAGATGATTTTCATAAATATTTTTCAAATCATCTTCGATTTTGCTAACAAATTCCTGGGCTGCATCCACACCCCTATACGAAACAAATTTTGACAAATCATCATTGTATGAATATTTAATCAAATAAGCAAATGAATAAGGCTCATGTTTGAATGTCTTGATCGAGTACGAGTATTCAGGATTTGGTTTAGTGGTTTGAATCGGCTTGAGTACTGATTCAAAATCGGCATACACTACAAATGGTACCTTCATTTGTTTCTCAAAGTTTTCAAAAGTTGGTATATTTTCAGGCACCATTTTCCCATATTTATTGACTTTGAAATTGGTTGATGGTGTTATAGTAATCAAGTGATTACAATCATTTATCTTATGACGTAATAGTAATTGTTCATTAGAAAAATATAATAAACAGCCATCACAAAAATATTTCGTATGTTCATGAGCCGATAATTGACTTGAAACTAATCTTGAAAGATCTTTGATCCAACAATAATGACTATTACCGAAATCATCTGTGATAAGTAACAAAGTCTTCTCTGAGAGTAACGTAATGGTCCAATTATTTCATACATCATTTTACCCTTCTCGAATTTACTTTCTAAACCGTACACATTAACTGAAATATCATTCTTGTCTTCAAATTTCACAACATCCTTCAAATTTACCGGAAAATTCATACCTGTTACATCTATGTGGATATGATGAAACTTCTGACGTTCTATCGATTGCAGGATGTAGTGCTGAAGTGATAGCCCATGCAAAACAATGCTGATCTTCATTACGGACATTAACCACGGCCTTCCTACGATCGATACATTCAGGCAGCTTCACATATGAACATCCACTGAGCGGGCTGTATTTATTGATGTTCACCTCCAGAAACATGATTTTTTCACAAGTCCAACCTTAAATATAAATCAAAATTACTGATCCATCCAACTAAAACTTGGTAGAAATGCTTACCTGAATCACGTTCCTGGACCTCTGTAGTTTGAGCGATAATCCCATTTCGAAATCCATCAAATAAGGAATTCAAATCAGTAGATTGGTCAACTGTTCTATTCTGAGAGTTAAATGATTTGGTTTCCTTCAGGTCTTGTGTTTGCAGAATATAACTCCCAAATACTTCCATATTCACTTTGATGATTTTGTGAACCCTGATGGCTGATTCCAATAATTCTATAACTTTCTGCCTGATTTTATTAAAGAATAACATGTAGTCGGTGGAAACAATGGAACTCTGCACCCTGTATGTAGCAATCCGACGCTTGAAGGCACTTTTTATAATTTGAACACCATCACTCAATTGTACACATGCATTATTCTTATGTTGCAGACTTCTATTGTGAGAATTCACTTGAGTCAATGGAATCATCACATTACAACAATTACATGTGTACATAGGTGTTGCAGCGTCATCTAATCTCATTCATTTCACTGATGGACCTCCTTGACAACTCTGGAGCTGATGACGACGAAGGTTGTCACTACGAGTAAAAGATTTACCACATTCACAAAAATACATTTTCTATCATATGATCTCACTAACTCACTCGATGGAAACTGACATAACCAACATTCGCTCGCTTCTTAAATACCATAATCCACGTCGCCTGCGCGTCACCGTCGGGAGTGAGAGTAGAGCCATGCGTTACGTCATAGCCATCGCCACATCGAAGGAGGTAAGGGCACATCGATGAATACGCATTACTCAGCCAAACGCCGTGGAGTGCACATCTAGCTCTCCTACCGTTGAACGGTTGCTGCTGGGGATAGAGAGCGATGCATTACGTCACAGCCGTCACTGCATCGAGAGATAGGTGAGGGCAGACCGATGAATACACATTACTCAGCCAGACGTCGTGGAGTGAACATCTTGCTCTCTTACCGTTGAACGGTTGCTGCTACTGTGACGTCACACCACTACTAACTTGGTGGCCTCTCACGGATGGAGCATTCATTACTTGGAGGATCTTCGAAGTATGCAGACGTATGTTTTTACATAGACAAGCACATCATGAAACCCTGTACCGTGCATTCACACACACACACACACACAAAATCTCATATGAAAAAAAAATCTGAACGATCCATGAACCAGACACTTCAAGGTCACATCGCCTTGACTTCACTAAACAACAAAAAAAGCAATTAATACGTCATAGTGGTGGGGGGGAGGCTTAGAACCGGCTCAAATCTCCTACTTAGCTCCAGTGAAAACCATCAATCTTCCAAGGCTTAAGTTATGTGCGGCTTTATTAACGTCCAAGCTTGCAAGTGAAGTATTAGACGCTTTACACATTACTTTTGATAAAGTTTATTTTTGGAGTGATTCAAGCGTGGTTTTAGCATGGTTAAGGGATGAGTCATGCCGGTGGAACACTTTTGTCGCAAATACAATTGCTGAAATACAACATTTAACGAAGGGTCATCAGTGGCATCACATAGTATCCCAGGACAATCCTGCAGATATAATATCAAGTCTAATATGAAGTCTTGTGAGTTATGGTGGAATGGTCCCAAATGGCTTGTTAAGGATGACAAATCATGGCCAAAATCTAAGTTTATAGTGCCATAACATATTCCAGAAGTTAGGATCCCTCGGCAAACTTTTAGTGTCTGTAAATTAGAAACAGATGTATTCCAAAGATTTTCAAGTCTAATTAGACTTCGAAAGGTGGTAGCATACTGTTTGATTATACACAATTGTAAATCCGTTGCATATACAAGAGTTTCAGGAAATTTAACAGTTGAGGAAATGCGAGGATCTTTCAAAACATTAATGAGATTAGCTCAAAATCAACATTTCAGTAGTGAAATTCATGCATTGCATAAGTCTAAAGCAATTTCTAATTCCTGCAAAATTATAGGCTTGAATCCATTTTTTGATAATAAGGGATTTATTAGGGTAGGTGGTAGGTTAAGAAAAGCAAGCATTCCCTTTGACCAAAAACATCCTATTTTATTGCTCCGCAATCATATTTTAACTAAGCTTCTCGTCTTGCACGAGCATTATAAAAATCTGCATGCAGGACCACAGGCCCTGTTAGCTATAATCAGGTTAAATTATTGGCCAGTATCAGGGCGTAGTACTATCAGAAATATTTTGCATGGGTGTGTTACTTGTTTCAAGGTTAGATCTTTTGGTTTCAAACACATTATGGGAGATTTACCTAAGGAGCGTATAAATCCGAGTCGACCTTTCACCAATTGCGGAGTTAATTATGCGGGTCCTTTCTGCATCATAGATAGATAGATAGATAGATAGATATATTTATTCGTGTATACAATAAAAACATGTCTACATTTGTCATTAAGCACAAAACAAAACAAATGCTATAAAAAAAACAAAATATATATAAAAAAAATAAATAAAAAATCAACTCACACACACATGCACTTCCATGAAGCAAAAATTCTTCCACAGAATAAAAACAATGATAAACTAAATATTTGCGCATTTGATTTTTAAATGTTTTTAAAGTAATGAAATTTTTATGTTTTTGTGGAAGGGCGTTAAACATTTTGAAACCTAAATACAAATAAGAATTATGAGATTTGGTTAGTCTGAAGAGTGGAAGACGCAGATCACTACCACCTCTGGTACTGTACCTATGTACATGGCAGTTGCTCCCAACATAAAGGAGGCACTCCAATATATAACAACAAGGCAGCGGCATGATGTTAAATTTTTTAAAAAGGGGCTTACAATGAGCGTCATACTCACTAGCCAGCCAAGAAAGTTCCGGAACCGAAATGGGAATAACGACCTACTAAAATTGATATGCCAGAAACAAATGGATATGCAGATCGACTCGAAATAATGAAGAATGATCTTGAAAATTTCAGTCCTGTACAAATATTCGAAAAAAATTTTGACGATGACATTTTTCAACATATTAGAGATCAAACAAACCTGTATTCTACTCAGAAAAATAATCACAGTTTTTCTGTATCAACTGCAGATCTAAAGATATTTTTTGGCATTTTATTGGTTAGTGGATATCATAGGATACCACATGAAAAACTTTATTGGAGCTTGGACGAAGATCTTGGTGTAGCTTTTGTGTCAAACGCTATGTCACGGAACAAATTCCAGGAAATTAAAAAATATATCCACTTGGCAAATAACGATGAGTTGGACAACAATGATAAAATGGCAAAAATTCGACCACTCATGAAGTCATTGAATCAAAAGTTTCAACAATATGGGGTATTTCATCAAGAACTTTCCATTGACGAAGCCATGGTCAAATATTTTGGCCATCATTCAGCAAAGCAGTTTATAAGAGGAAAGCCGGTCCGGTTTGGGTACAAAGATTGGATGTTATGCGGATCCACGGGATATTGTTACGCATTTGACACTTATTGTGGAGCAAAAATATCAAAAAATCAGACAAGCGATGAAAACCTCCCTTCAGGTTCCAAAGTGGTTTTGGATTTGTTGGAAATTGTGGCAGTTCCATCTGATCATATTGTTTACTTCGACAACTATTTTACCAGCCACGCTTTATTGAAAACCTTGAAAGACAGCGTTCAAAAAGCCACAGGCACAGTCAGAGGAAACAGAACAAAGAAATGTCCGCTTTCAGCAGTAAAATTATTTCAAAAAAGGGACCGAGGCGAATTTGAATACGTCTACGATAGCGACTCTCTATTACTTTTCGTACGTTGGAAAGATAATAATGTAGTAACCATGGCCACAAATCATGATTCTGTGGAGCCGCTCGGACAAGTCAGACGGTGGTCAACAGCAGCAAAATCAAAAGTTCAAGTTCCACAGCCCAAAATCTTTCAAAATTACAACCATGGTATGGGTGGTGTTGTTCACACACATGATCAATGAGTCAGTTGTTAACGCTTGGAGGCTTCATCAACTAGCTTCACAAGAAAAATTGGATCTGTTGGCTTTTCAAAGAGATATAGCACGGCACTACCTGGTTATGTTTCTAAAAGGAGAGTTCTCAAGAACTAGGCCCTCACGATCAGTACCCGATAGCAAAAGACTCCAAGAAGGTGGCCATTTTCCAAATAAATTGGATAAACAACTGAGATGTAAGCAGTGCCACAGGGGAGCTAGATGGTTTTGCGCAAAATGTGGAGTTACCTTATGTATTGAGCGTGATTGCTTCCTAATTTATCATTCTGAATAATTTATCGTTTATGTTGCCATAGTTCCCAGTGTACTCATTTAAGTACATATATATAGCTCACTTTCTGTTAACATTATAACATTACTGTCTTATATCATTTTGTTTATAATAAAGTTTTCAAACTCATCCACAGTTCAGAAATTTGATTTAAAATTAAAAAGGCCGTGGGACTTAATGGGCTAAGAAGATTTTTGTTTTATTAATAAGTATTCTATATTCCTTCTTTAGTTTATTGAGAAGTGCAAAATTATCCGAGGTCCTTGTTACTTCTGCAATGATTTGTATTGCATGTAGCTTGGTTTTAAGATATTTAATTTCAGGAGCTGTTTCAACATGTTTACTAAAATCTGTAGTTTTAGGATTAATTTGCTTTACAGGAAAATAATAATTGAACATGTCAGACAAAGTATCAACAATATAAGTTGCCAATTCATTAGGAATATTATTGGATCTCTGCCAATTCATAACACTAACTGCAGTAGTGAAATTAGAAATTGACTTTTTCGTCATAGGACGGCATACGAAACTATTATTACATTTTTGCAAGGAACCTCTCACTGTGAACACAATTCCATGATGATCAGATAGAAATGGATCAATAACATTAACTCTTAGTTTATGGTCATCAAAATTAGAAAACAACTCGGGTTCCAGTTGTTTTTGTCACTCGAGTATCAACGAAAATCCTCTCAAGCATGTTATGTCTCCTATAACTATTGTATTATCAATCAAGCATGTTTTCTCTGTTAGCATCTTTTCCAGATTATTCAAGTAAATAGCACTGTTACCACTAGGAGAACGATATGTGCAACATATTTTTAATTTAAGACTTTTTACTTCAAATAGACAAAACTCGGAATCTATTTCCAGACAAAAATCAGTTACATTTATGTCACACAGCGTTAAATTTGTTTTTGCATATACACATATACCGCCATGAATATGACTACGGCGAATAAAACTAGAAACTAACGTATAACCGGGGAAAATAATAGTATCTACGTCATCCACTCCCAACCAAACCTCTGTAAGAAGCAACACATGAATATTATATTTCTTCAAAAGTAGTTCCAGTAAGTTTACCTTATTTCTAACACATTGTATGTTAATATAAAAAAAATTAATTTCTTTTTCGTCACCTGGAAGTGCATGCACATCCGAGTTTACAACTGGGTGTTGTCCCATGTTTAGTTCATCTGAACTCGTCTTGTCTCTTGAGCCCTCCAACGAGTTTTTGGGTATCCCCTGTGCTGATATTGGTTTTTCTGTGTGAGGTGTCGATATAAAAAATGGTTTATTTCAGCCCCCTCTAGCCATAGAGTAGGATTCATTGCACTTGACTCATTTGAATAATTTATTATCACCTTAAAAGATGAATTATAGTGTGGGTATTTTCCTACTATTTTTTCAGCAACAACTTCAGGAAAAATTGGCTTTAAAAAGGCGGTAACATCGTCAACAGTCATGTTTGGATCTAGCTTACATACATGCAAGTGAGTTTTTTTGGAAGCCACTTTAAAGGTACAGTCAGCATTACTCTTGGTACCAACTATGGCTGTATCTCTCTTCTTTCAAGCTCCCACAACTTTCCATTCTTCTTTATTGGGCACACTGCTGCTTCGACGTGCATCTTCATTGGAAACATGTTTGTAGCTGACAGTGGAAGTAGCATCTTTTAGAGCCACTTTTACATTGGCTTCATGTGTACCTACCATTAGAACAGTTCATATTTCTAGTTTTTAACAGATTGATAATTGTCTCTTGATTGCTAATGGTTGTTTTGAATTCCTTATTTAAACGTTTTGCACATGTTAATTCCGTATTCAGACATTTGATTTTACACTGCAATGCACTTAACCTTACTTTTTCATTACAGTTTGTTGTCCCCATTTTCTATGAAGGTTTTCACGTTATCACTAACCTTGACACCATCTGGGACATTTCTGGTCACTATAATTTCTATTTTATCACTTTTCTTTAGTTGGTACATGTGTTCATTCACGGCCATGGTGGCCAAGTTCAAGGTCAGAAGGTTAAGGGGACAAAGGGTTTCAAACGGTTACTTATGCGTGTTCGTGTGCTTTGCCACAAAGGCAGTGCATTTAGAACTGGTAAGTGATTTAACCACCGAAGCTTTATGAATTGTTTCAAAAGATTTACCGCTCGTCGCGGAGTGTGTAAAAACATTTTATCAGATAATGGTACAAACTTCACGGGTGCTAGTAATGAATTGAAGGGACTGTAGACCTTTCTTCAAAACCCTTTAAATCAGTCTAAATTTTCAGAGCATTTCTTACAAACGGCTATAAAGTGGCATTTTATACCAGCTCACTCTCCTCATTTTGGAGGTTTATGGGAGTCGCAGTTGAGTCTGCCAAATATTATCTTAAAAAGGTAATAGGAAACAACACTTTAACTTATGATGAATTGAATACATTCACAACACAGGTAGAATCATGTTTAAATTCCCGACCCCTCATTCCTCTCTCAGAAGACCCCGATAATTTTGATGTACTCACACCGGCACACCGGGTCACTTTCTGATTGGTTCGTCAATGGCCGCCTTACCTCAAGAAGATTTGTCTCAACACAAGACCAGCAAACTCAAAATTTATCATCAGTTAACGCAAATGGTACAGCACTTTTGGGCTAAGTGGTCCAACGAATACTTGTCTCAGCTCCAACAGAGAGGAAAACGACATTCTTCTTCCGCAAGCACGTTACTGCAGCCAGGGACAATGGTGCTCGTCAAGGAAGACAACCTACCCCCCCTCAAATGGTCATTGGGCTGATTTATCGAAGTTCATCCCGGTGAAGACAGTGTGGTGCACGTAGTATTATAATGGGCCGAGAGCTGCGTCCTTGCGACCTTTCGGACTGAAGATTTGGACGCCGACGCCGTGGCTTATCACCGAAGTTGCGGAACTCGTGGGAGGGTCCGTACAAAATCATGAAAAATATTATTAATGACCTCGTCTACCAAATCCATAGGCCACCTCGAGGAAAGCCTAGGGTCGTCCATTTTAATAGATTGGCTCCTTATGCCGGAAATCATGACCAAGTTCGCGCCCTCAGACCACCAGAGGATGAAATGACGTTCCAGAAATGTATGTCTTTATACTCGAACGGACAGAAGGTCGAACATGGGGTAACTCAAGAAGAGCCACGAGACTTTTTCAAGGTTCCAGTTGATTATACACTAGCTCACTGCGTGGCAGAGGATCTCCAAATGTCCAAGGGTATCGCTGTGGTATTCAAAAAGAAATTTGGTCAGCTCCAAACATTACGAGAACAGAATCCTGAAGTCGGAGGAGTGTTACAGTTGAAGAAGGGTCCGAGAAACATTTTCTATTTGGTGACCAGAAATCATTCTCCAGAAAAACCGTCTCATGAAGATGTCTGGAGGAGTCTTACTAGAATGAAGGACACGATGCTCGACCAGAATATCGTGGACTTGGTAATCCCGAAATTAGCCTCTGTGCTCGACAGGCTGGACTGGAGAACTGTGAGAAGCATGTTGGAAACGATCTTCAGATCCAGCGGCATTAAGATTTTGGTGTGCGGTAACCATCTTCCACGACCGAGCATGAAGACTGTGGAGTGTTACTTCCATCGAACTTCACAGTGCAGATATGGGGAGTCCTGCAGGTATCGACATACGCCAAGGATGACATTTCGGGGCGAAAGGTCTTTAAGAATCTGAAGCCGACCCTGATCGATCTCAGCCAGCAAACACATGACTCATCGCGAACCGCCGCGAAAAGAATAGATGAGTACCGAAACCACTAGAGGTATCTAGAACGATCGTTACCAATATAAAAGGTCGGGTCATCGCTCAGAGAGGGAGTCTGTATTCAGAAAGTGAATCGAACGGTTAACAGAGAATTCGAACAGTGAAGATAAAATAAGTCGCTAAGTGTTGCATATAAATTAGTTGTGATAGTGAAATATTGTTAAAAATAAATTTGTTTAAGACAGTTAATTCTTCAATTAGTTGAATTGAACAAAAAAAAACAACCCGCCAAACGGTCATCTCCCACTAAACGGTGAAGCGGAAAAAGGGAGTATAACTATTTTGCAGGTCTGCAGGTTAGGAAATTGTTCTCAGTAGACATTGCTCTCGTAATCTTGTAGGAGGACAGAAATTCTTGCGTATCGGGTCTTCCAGTCATGAATCTCGACCAGGTTAATCATTTTCGACAGAAAATAATTCCAACCCCCACTTAATAATATCACAATAATTCTCAAAAAATTGAAGATACATTTCGCAGGTCGGTGAAAATTCTTGCAGGTCGAGTCTCCTAGACATGAATCTCATCCAGGTTAATCATTTTCGACAAAAAAAATCCAACCCCCACCCTTTGAGTATGGAAAAAATCCACATTCCTCATTAAATTGAAAATAAACCTTGCAGATCGGCAGAAATTCTTACAGGTCGCGTCTCCCGGACATAAATCTCGACCAGGTTGATCATTTTCGACAGAAAAAATTTCCAACCCCCACCCAAAAGTTTCACAATTCTTAAAAAAATGAAAATATATTTTTCAGGTCGCGCGAAATTAAATGTATTTTCTGTATGCATTATAAATAAATAAATCATAAACTGTTTGAAACAAGCACTTTTCCCAAACTCTGCAACACTCTACTTGGCGCGCGTTTCACCAAACAAGTCGATATCGTCAGAAGCGTTTACTACATCTAATAATACGCTCATTATGGTAGATTTATAAATTTATGTTTTATAAATACAAGTATAAATTTTCTACTGAATAATGAAAACACAATCTAAACTTTTTGTCAGTAGAAATCATTTGAAGCACTAAGTCAGTAACCAAAATGAAAAATATTTCAATTTTCATGTACCTTCACGATTCAAGACACTGCTCAAGATACTGAAAATTCAGTTTTCAGTGTCTTGAGCAGTTAATTTTTATTTCACTGTGGGTAGTAGAAGAAAATTATCTTACCCGACATTTTTCCATGCCCGTGATTCGTCTTCATTTTAGTCACTGTATTATTGTACCATATATGCTTTTTTTAATGTACACCTACCTATACGATGTCACTAGGGTCAACCCCTAGTAACATCAACATCTATATCACTCCATTAAGATCTAATTCTTATTCGAGGTTAAATCACACCCTTGCAACCTCAAGAAATGTGAGATATCTTTCAAAAATTCGACCTCCGACTTGTAGGTGGGGGTGTCTGCTAGAATTGATATTTTAATATGGAAAGTAAAATTTTTGAACGACCAGAGCAGATTGCAAGGTTTATTTTACAATTTATTAGAAAGGTGAGACTTTTGTATAGGTAGTCAGAGGATAAGACATGGAGTTCATTTTTCGAAAATGGTTGATCTATTCGAGTTAATTTCCAATTTTATGAAAACCTTAATTTTATTGTACCCAATACGTTACGGTTGGAATTTGTTTATCGAAGTGATGGATCTGACCGACATTTTCATCTAAGGAGCCGAACCTACGAAAATTTCTGCCGACCTGCAAGGTTTATTTTCATCTTAATGAGGAATGTAGAATTTTTCCATACTCAGATGGTGGGGTTGTAATTTTTTTTTGTTTAAAATGATCAACCTAGTAGAGATTCATGTATGGGAGACCCGACCTGCAAGAATTTTCGCCGACCTGTAAAATGTATTTTGAATTTTTTGAGAATTGTGAAATTAAGTGGGGGTCATCATTTTTTTTATGTCGAAAATGAATAATCCAGTCAAAATCCATAACTGGCAGACAGGTTTATTTTCAATTAAATGAGGAATATGGAATTTTTCCATATTCAAAGGGTGGAGGTTGAAATTTTTTTGTCGAAAATGATTAACCTGGTCAAGATTCATGTCTGGGAGACCCGACCTGCAAGAATTTTCGCCGACCTGCAAAATGTATCTTCAACTTTTTGAGAATTGTGAAATTATTAAGTGGGGGTTGAAATTTTTTTCTGTTGAAAATGAATAATCCAGTCGAGATCCATAATAATAATTATTATTATATTTATTTTTCCGCAAGAGTACAGTCATTTAAGAATAAAGATATATAATAGTCAACATACAAATACATATACACACATACACTTAGGTATATATGATATTACTAGCCATTAAAATATTCTTTCAACGACTAGAAACATTTTTCAGTCAGGAATTGTTTGAGGCAGCTACTGAATTTTTTTAAATATTTGGATTTTTATATTTTTGGGTAGATGATTGTAAATAGACAGACCCATAATTGTAGGGAGCATTGTCAGAGACTTTATATTTTGTGAATGGAATGCGGTCATTTTTTCTTTGGCGTGTATTTACGGAGTGAAAATCTCCTGTAAAACTGGCAGACCGGACCTGCAAGAATGTCTGCCGACCTGCAAGGTTTATTTTCAATTTGAAGAGCATTGTGGAATTTTTCCATACTCAAAGGGTGGGGGATTGAAATTTTTTTTGTGGAAAATGATTAACCTGGTCGAGATTCATGTCTGGAAGACTCGACCTGCAAGAATTTCTGCCGACCTGCAAGGTTTATTTTCAATTTAATGAGGAATGTGGAATTTTTCCATACTCAAAGGGTGGGGGTCGGAATTTTTTTGGTTCAAAATGATTGACCTGGTCGAGATATATATTTGGCAGATCAGACCTGCAAGAATTTCTGCCGACCTGCGAGGTTATTTTCAATTCAATGAGGAATGTGTAATTTTTCCATACTTAAAGGGTGGGGGTTGGAATTTTTTTTGTCGAAAATGATTAACCTGGTCGAGATTCATGTCTGGAAGACACAACCTGCAAGAATTTCTGCCGACCTGCAAGGTTTATTTTCAATTCAATGAGGAATGTGGAATTTTTCCATACTCAAAGGGTGGGTGTCGGAATTATTTTGTCGAAAATGAATAACCTAGTCGAGATTCATATCTGGCAGACCCTACCTGCAAGAATTTCTGCCGACCTGCAAGCTTTATTTATAATTTAATGAGGAATGTTGACATTTTCCATACTTAAAGGGTGGGGGTTGGATTTTTTTGTCGAAAATGATTGACCTGGTCGAGATTTATATCTGGTAGACCCGACCTGCAAGAATTTATGCCGACCTGCGAGGTTTATTTTCAATTTCATGAGGAATGTGGAATTTTTCCATACTCAAAGGGGGGGGGTTGAAATTTTTTGTGTCGAGAATGATTAACCTGGTCGAGATTCATGTCTGGGAGACCCGACCTGCAAGAATTTTCGCAGACCTGCAGAATGTATCTTCAATTTTCTGAGAATTGTGAAGTTATTAAGTGGGGGTTGGAATTTTTTTCTGTCGAAAATGAATAATCCAGTCGAGATCCATAACTGGCAGACTCGACCTGCAGGGTTTATTTTTAATTTAATGAGGAATGTGGAGTTTTTCCATACTCAAAGGGTAGGGTTTGAATTTTTTTTTGTCGAAAATGATTAACCTGGTCGAGATCATATCTGGCAGACCCGACCTGCAAGGTTTTTTTCAATTCAATGAGGAATGTGAATTTTTTCCATACTCAAAGGGTTGGGGTTGGACTTTTTTTTGTCGAAAATGATTAACCTGGTCGAGATTCATGTCTGGAAGACCCGAACTGCAAGAATTTCTGCCGACCTGCAAGGTTTATTTTAAATTAAATGAGGAATGTGGAATTTTTCCATACTCAAAGGGTGGGGGTTGCAATTTTTTTGTTGAAAATGATTAACCTGGTCGAGATTCATGTCTGGGAGACCCGACCTGCAAGAACTTTTGCAGACCTGCAAAATGTATCTTCAATTTTTTGAGAATTGTGAAATTATTAAGTGGGGGTTGAATTTTTTTTTCTGTCGAAAATGAATAATCCAGTCGAGATTCATGACTGGAAGACCCGACCCGCAAGAATTTCTGTCCTACAAGATTACGAGAGCAATGTCTACTGGGAACAATTTGCTGACCTGCAGATCTGCAAAATAGTTATACCCGAAAAAGGAACGCGAAGATGAGTAAAAGTACTCGAATGACCCATAAATAGTCATCTCTCGAAGGAATCAGTCCAGTCATCACCTGAAGAAGATTGTGGATACTAACAATTGAAACGTCGTGAAGTAACTTGGCTTGGAATCTCTACACTTTTTATTTTTTGATTTTTATTTTTTGTTCAATGGTTCTATTTTTACTTGTATTTTATTTCATTATCATTTCATTTCAAGTTTTTTTGCTTGATTCAATTGTTATTTTCAGCTATTCATTTTTAATACTTCTTTTTATAACTTCTTTCAGGGATTTCAAATCAGTTTATATATCAGACAATGGAAGTCCGAACTGATGAAAGTCATCATGAAACATTGTCAATCACCTTCAAACAAACTAATAGTGCGTTATTCCATTTATCTTGTCGAAGCATCTTTAATTTTTGCGCTATCTTAGATGCAAAAATGTTATGAGTTGAAAGTATCAACATAACTTTGCTGTTTGTCACTATTTATATTTTCAAATGGTAGATTTTCAAATTGAAATTATTTGGCATGAACGACTTATCAGAAATCGCGCAAATTTGAAAAAGTGCCGGCACAAAAATAATCGAAGTGTGACTGAGTAGAAATTAATAAATGAGAAATGACATTTTCATCACAAACGAAAAACCTAAAATATAACGAATGATCAGGTTGAATCAACATTTATTTGAATGAATTATTCTTCAATTTGAGAACTGCTGACAATAATTGTTCAATAAACCGTCTAGAGAATTACTGATGCACACATAATATGAAAAAATAACATAATTTTCAATGGAATGGAACTACAACGTGAGTTGAAAAAATATCAAATGAAAAATATTAATATTATTTCGTCTTTCTATAGCAATTGTAAACGTATTCTTTGATAACAGCCCAGTTTCTATTTTCAAATAGTGATGAATATTTCTTTTCCTTATATTTTAGATACAAACAAGGACTCAATTCAATTCTACCATTTTTTTTTCGGAGCTTTTTTTCTTTGATGTGTTTTGCGAAAACTTTTGACTATTTAGTTCTGTTCCATAGACCAAATTTGTCTTTGAGAAGGTTTAAATGTTTTTGAAACTGTGCGTGCCTGATGATCTGAAATGAGATCAGTGTGTTGAAAAACTTTATCGGGATATCAAACGGGTTAAAAATGGAACTAACTTCAGCTTTTTTTAGCATTCATTATTCTCAAATGAATTGAAATGAAACTTGTGTTATGAAATATCGGTTTTTGGTTCCCTTCAATTATATTGTTGCATATTCAACACATATTGGGGACTTAAATATAAATAATTAATTGCAAAATTTTGTATATAGGAAAATTCTTTCAAAAGAAGTCACGCTTAATATCTCCAAAAATAAGACAGTAATGTAAATTTCCCGAAACACGTAAATATTTATGAAATATTATGAGGATCGCGAAGATGCCTACACACCCCCTCTAAACACCCTCCTTCAAAATATCAAACAAAATAACCCCATATGTGACACCTATTGGATAGGTGATTTTATCAGGAATTCAACGATGACTTTTCAGGGTTGGTTTCTGATTTACTGTGAAGAAGGACCTTGAAGCATAAGTGAACGACCTTTTAGATTAATTGATACAATCTCTCACAAAAACGTATACAACAGTTATTTCCATTGTCAAGTTTCTAACAGAAAACAACTTTTGTCCCGTATTACCGTTGAATTATATTTGTTGGATTTTTGGCAAAGTTTCTCACACGAAATACTTCAAAATACTTCCTGAAACTCACAGCCAAAAATATTTCACTAAAACAATTTTACAAAAACGCAACACGTGTTTCGCCATATAATATCTTCTTCGGGCGAATCTTTACTAACTATATTCTACATATTCAATGCTTAATATACCTAATTTTGAAATTTAAAGTACCTACATTTCAAGTACCTGAGTTTATAATGAATTAAATTATCTGTACTTAGGACCCAGTTTCCACATTTGAAAAAATATTTAGTAACGGGAAGTTATTCAATTCTAATTGATCATTTAGTAAATTACCCGAATTCTTGAATCTATTGATTTCTAAACATTCTAGATGTAACATGTCATATTCATGACTGAACTCATGTCCTTCTGCTAAAAGGTGGTTTGCAAATGTGGCATTGGTCTTTCTACATACAAAACTATATCTATGTTTTTTAATTCTTTGGAAAATATTCTCCCTGTTTGACCAATATACAGTTTTGGGCAAGAGCCACAGGTCAGCTCATATACTACTGATCTATCCGATACTGAAGTTTTGTCTTTATTGTTTTTAATAAATGTACTATTATTCGGACTATTATTCCTTCTGTGAGTTAAGTTTACGCATTCTTTCTTCAAAGGACAATATTATTGGTTGGTTCAGCCAAAAATGACAATGTCCTATAACTGACGTTATCGCATCTTGAATTTGGGTAGACCTGGTCCGTGCCTTGTTTTTGTAGTTTTAGTTTGATTTGTTTGATCAAACTCAGCTCTCTCTGGAAATTACTCTCAGATAGTTAAATATTCAATAGTCTATGAAGAATACTATTGAATGCAGCAACTTTATGCTGGTAAGAGTGAGTAAAGGAATTAGGTATGTATGATAATGTCCGTGGAAGATGGTTTATGGAAAATTGCAAATTCATGTTTATTGTTATTTTTTGTAATGGTTGAGTCAAGGTAATTTATTGAATTATTTACCTCCCTCTCAGTGATACATTTCATTGACGGGTGGATAACATATTCAACGAACTTGCCTAATTGCCTATCTGTAACGATTTCATTATCCACTAGTGATTAATGGATATCGTAATGCTTGAAGAAACACATGCACTATGCATATTTCATACAACAGTCCTGGACAAACTGTAATTTCTATTTGAATAGAAAACATTCGATGAGCTTTCGTGAAGTATCATATTTGGTCTAATATATACTACTTTCTATAGAAACACACACATTCACATCATCAAATCGTTATACCAAATTTGAAACCTCCATTCGAAATAAAAACGAAAACACAGGAAAATAAGATTCCATTTGAGAGTTGGAAATTGGAAAACGGTCAATTACTCAAAATTAAGTTGATTCTATGTTATTTATTTCTAATCGTCATATACCCTCATATGAGGAAAATAAGTACACTTTTCTCTGATTACTACTAGTTGATTTTATTCGTATGACCGGTTTGACCCCATTATCAAGTATGAAAAAATAAATACTTGATAATGAGGTAAAACCCGAAACCGGTCATATAAATGAAATCAACTAGTGGTGAAACATTTTTATTAAACATCTCTTGTACATATATAGGGTCCTGCAACAGTGGCGCGGTGTTCCATATCTCTATTTAGGAAACAGATAGGAATGTGAATTTCTATATTATCTTATTGCTCGAGCTCGACAAAATAAAAACATTGGCGGTCACACAGGGTGTTCATTTTTTTCTGGGCGTATCCCAAACAGTATGTTCTTTAATGGCATCCTATATTTTTTATTGCTTTTTTGGTTTCTACATAGAAAATAAAAGACACTTTATGTATATTTTCACTTTGAAAATAAGTATTCGCTATGGCTAGCTTCCATAGGTTTTTTTGAATAAGCATTTTTTTTTTCGAAAAATGGTCGTTCTTCCTATTTCTACGACATAAACTCAAACCTATAGTTTTTTTTTCTAAAAATGACAACTCTCTATTTTATCGCCATAATATAAATGATTTTTTTACTGTGAAATCCATATGTGACGGCTGTGATCGAGATATATGTTATGTATATAACACATTTATTTTCTAAATAGAACACCGTGTAATTTTTCATTTGATGCATAGTTTTTGTCCAACCCTTTCCTCAAAATATCGCCCCATGCCTAAAATTACCTGTTGCTAGATGAACGAGTTGTGAATTACA
This sequence comes from Leptinotarsa decemlineata, assembly GCF_025532065.1. Taxonomy (NCBI): domain Eukaryota; kingdom Metazoa; phylum Arthropoda; class Insecta; order Coleoptera; family Chrysomelidae; genus Leptinotarsa; species Leptinotarsa decemlineata. Next base: position 2,655 of record NW_027412725.1, on the reverse strand, counting down.
CCACAAAATGTACGTTCTTGAATATTTACAATAATTTCAATAATCTCGAAATTTGTACCATATTCTTTCGGTCTAAAACAACCTTCAGCAAATAAAATATTTATTGAAAATCAGGTAGTTTGGCAAATGACAGATCAAAATATTTGCCTGCAAATGAATATTGAAATCTTTAGTGAATCGTGAAGTTGAACTTTCGATATAATTTCATCAGAATGTTGTTATCAGACAGTGATTTGATTGATATGATTTTCATATTAGGTGAATCAGACAGGGATTTGTTGAAACGGGATGTATCAATTATTCTAAACATGAGCGCATTGAGCCAGCTAATAATGAAGACAATGAATTGCAAGTTCTTCTTGCTGTTGAAGAAGATCCTAGTAGGAGTCACCGACAAATCGATGAAATAGTGGATATAATTGAGAGATCAGGGCAACAAGTTTTGAAGAAACATCGCTTTCATCCATACCACGTTCAATTACATCCAGAACTACTGTATGCCGATTTTGAGAAAAAAGTGAGATTTTGCAATTGGGCCATGGGAAAAATTCGTCTAAACTTATATTTTTTCAATAAGATTTTATGGTCGGAATTCCATAAAAATGGATTTGTGAATCGACATAATTACCATTATTATTTGACAGAAAATACCCACTTATTAAGACAGGTGGACTATCAACATAAGTGGTCGATAAATGTCTAAGGAGGCATCATTGGCGAATATGTAATTGGTCCATACTTTTTTGAGGGACATATAAATGGAACAATGATTTACGAAATGATTTACCAGGTTTGTTAAAAGATATTCCTCTTGACCTTCGCAATAGAATGTGGTTACAACATGATGGTGCACCTGCTCACTATTCGGCAGAAGTGAGAGATCATCTGAATGAAGTATTTCCCAATAAATGGATAGGACGGAATGGGCCTGTACGGTGGCCTGCTAGATCACAAGTTTTAACTAAACTGGATTTTTTCTTATGGAGATACATAAAAAATATGGTTTTACGTCGAGCCACCAATTTCTTCTGAAAATATGCGACTTAGAATAACGAATGCTATTCGCAGCATTACACCAGCTGTCTTTCCCAGGGGATAACAGTCTTTCAAACATAGATTTCAGCTCTGCATTCAAGAAAATGGAAGACATGTTGAACATATTTTATAAAAGTTTCATTATCAACCTTTATTAAACTTTCACTTTTGTAGTTTGCCAGTTGACAAATTTAAATATCTAGAACTTAAGTTATGAATTCATGAATGTACACCATAAAAAAAAAACTATTAGTAATATTCATGTTTTTTCATTCAATCTTGTTTGGTTTGATATTGCACGATTTATGGGTAAAACTCTGCATCCAATGAAAAAAATTATTTTCCACTTAGAAAAATGTGATAGGTACATACATTTATTTCATTAAAATTATTTGTTTGGACACGCTAAAATGTACAAAATTGAAACAAGATATCTTTTGTATATTCTTATCAGTCGTCAAATGGATTTCGCTTTGAAAAAGTCTTTGATCGAGTTTATGGCGTAGAAAAGGAAGGACGACCATTTTTCAAAAAAAATGCTTATTTAAGAAAAACTATTAAAGCTAGCCATAGGGAATACTTAGTGAAATTTGTGAATGTTTCGTTGGCGCTCCTTATGGATCAATAATATACAGGGTGTTCCATTGAAAATGAGGAAGATTTTGCAAATTTTTATTTACAGTATGTGGCAAGCGGTTTTTTATACCCTGTATATCACATGTCCATTTCAGATATAATAATAATGATAAATCTTTATTTTTTAGTTTAAAAGCATAAGTGTATGAATATATTCAGAAGTAACTGACAAAAACGTCATAATTAATAAAGAAAAGAATTTAAATGATATGAACACAGTCATAAACTATTAATATAAAAGAAGTAAAATATATAATTATATAGAAATATAATAAATTCATAGAACCTACCGACTTATTAAAAAAATACACAACAAGAATATATTAGAAAAAGGTTAAAAGTGTCATAGTACGAATAACAAATGTTATTTGAAAACAACAGCACAAATTTAACATTTGATTGTCAAAAAGAAAACATCTTTATAAAATATAGTATTATGTCATAAATTCACTAATACTGTAATAGTTTTTCTCAATAAGTAATGCTTTAAGTCTAGATTAAAAAATAATATTTGGAGATGTTTGGATAGAGACATCAAGGTGATTGAAAACTTTATATCCCAAATATAAATGACTTTTTTGGTATAGGTTAGTTCTGTGCCAAGCAGGCGATTTCTGGATCTAGTGCCATATTGATGATCTGTTTTATTGAAAAATGTATCTTTATGTTTTTGACTGTGCAAGTAATGAATGACCTATGTGTCAGACAAAATCATTAAGAAAAGCCGGTACTACAGACAGATTTGCAGAAATCAGTAAGTATATAAGAAACAACTACATTTGGCATCTAAATAATTTTACGATAGTATTCTAATGAGGCAGAAAATAAAACAAAAACGACATGGGAAATTATCAATGCATTACAAAACAAGACAACCAATCAAAATGATTTGCCATTGTCAGTCGATGAAATTGTATTAGCCAATGAATTAAATTTAAAATTTACCAAAGCACCTGTGGCTATCTTAGTGTATGACATGGACTT